>NC_083347.1:79312424-79350174 GCF_019175385.1 Lycium barbarum | reverse complement strand
CTATAAGAGTTAAATTCGCCTGAATCAGCATTATATCCAAACTCATTTCTCCCCTTTGAATTGACGATACAGTAATTTGGTTTGGATTTATCAGTCGAAGCAGGAGACAATATACCTTGATATTATCGAGCATTCTTTGATTCAAAGCATCGTTCCATCTCAATTGAAAAAGCAAATAACGTTTCAAGAATAAATCTAGTTCTGCTTCCGTGTTGCTTTTGTATTGTTTTTTCTTTTTACCCTTCTTTGTGTCTAATTCCGCGTAATCTTTTTCAAGATCCTAACAAAACCGCATGTTTCTTTTTTTGGACAAAAATATTTCTTTTTTTTTTCTTCGCCCTTTGCATTCAAAGACCGGATTAAAAAAATGATTCAACCTCAGACCCATTTAAATGTAGCGGATAACAGCGGGGCTCGAGAATTGATGTGTATTCGAATCATAGGAGCTAGCAATCGTCGATATGCTCATATTGGTGACGTTATTGTTGCTGTGATCAAAGAAGCAGTACCAAATATGCCCGGGATTATTAACAGTACCTTTTTTAGAGAATGTTAATAAATTCCAAAATCCATTTCGCCGTCCAGTAGCGACGACTGTCTTTTTGATTGGTACCGCAGTCGCCCTTTGGTTGGGCATTGGTGCAACATTACCTATTGATAAATCCCTAACTTTAGGTCTTTTTTAAATTTTTTAATTGATTCAATTGTGAAATAACACGACATGCGTATCTAGGGAATAGTTTCTTCAAAGCGAATTCTCCCTAGATACATCTATTCAATTTAATTCTGAATTTATTTCGAATATATGATATATTAATTGTGCTAAAGATTTTAAATCTATTTTCACTAAGTAAGTCCAATAGATTTAAAACTTATTTTTTGCTAAATCAATTACGAAATATTTTTCTAAAATGCCCAATATCTGTTTTATATCTTCGCTACGAAAATGTTCAATTTGAGCCGAGGATTTATTGGAAACAGCCTCCATACCACACAAAGGTAGCGGTAAGGTCTGCGTACATCCTACCATCCCAGGCCCCACTTGTGGGACCACAATGGCTATATTGTTGTTGTTGTTTTATTTGTGACGTTATCTACACCATCTAGTTTGGGATTGAGGCAGACTTCTTCTTGTTATTGCTTCATCGATAATGTAGTAAAGTTGTTTTAATTTGTTTGGATCGTTGTCATTGTTATTGAATCAGTATTGAGTTCTTTCTTTCCCTAGCTTAGGCAAGTCTTCAACTTGACTACCATCTTAAAAGGGAAGGGTGGAGATACTGGTAGATGAGTTGTAAAAACTTATTGCAATCCTTGACATATTTCTTTATTCCATTTTACAAATGAATACCATTTCAAAAGGTTGTGTATGTATTTTTGTTCTTCAACTTTGGTAGCAGATACATGATTGAGGTCATTTCATGGATGTATGTGAATGCAAGAGCGAGGATTGCTGGGTGGGGTGGTGGTGTGGGGGGGGGGGGGGAGGGGGGGGGCATGCTTATTTGTATTTTTAGTTGTTTGCATCTGTGGTATCTAGTAAATGCCGGCTTATCTGTGTAGGGTACTGCGGATCGTCTTACGTATTTAAGCAATGCTACCTATCTGCATTTGGTAGAGTTTAGAAAATGTTGATTGCTGGCACATGTAGATTGGTGCTATCTTGAAGCACAAGGATCTTTGCATCACAACTGCTGATCATGTCGTTCTGTTGCTCTATGATGTCTTTCAATGCTATTTTTTCTGTTCCGTAGCAAAAAAAACTTTTATTGTTGAATTTGGTTGTGATGCTCGTAGTAGCTGCTTCTTTTTGTTGCTTAGTTTACTTCTAACTATTGTTAAATCACAGTTTACTTTCCATTTGTTACAACTTAGCTAAAGTTAACTTCGCTCTCCTTTTGTCGATATTCAGATTGTTTAGGCAGACGATTGGGACCAAAGCTTCTTGGACGGACTGATGATTCAAAAGTAAATAAACTTCCCTCTATATCATTTACTGCTGGTTTTTCATGCCATTGTTTTCCAATCTTGTATTAAGCATTTATGTAATAATGCAATATACATGTTATTAATAAAAGTGTTTGTCATTCTTGCTATTTCAGCAGAGACTGGTGAAGGATTTTGTTAAGATCCTCAATCAAGTAAACTCTGAGGAAGTGCCATCTGTTATGAAGCTCCCAGAGTCTTATGCTCAACTTGTTTCTGAAATGAAAAACAACAAGTACAGTGCAAAAGAATTTGCTTTCATGCTGAAGGGAATGGTATGTGCAAATAACCATTCTCTCTCTTTTGTTTGTGTACAATTGATTTCTAGACATATTAACTTGGTCTGTGCATTCGGCTTTACGTCACAATCTCCTACTTGTTTTGAGCATTATGTTCACCGGGAAGGCTTAATTGAGTTAATTCCCGTCCCCCACTTTGACTTTTAGTGAAAATCAGTTAAGGAAATATGGATGAGGAGTGAAAATGCATGGAGTGGCACAATATTTGCAGAAAATCCATTCTTCTTGTTCCATTTAAAAAATAAAAAAATCCATTCTTCTTGTTACACATGGGCTTGTTGTTTCTTGTGATTGAGGAAAATGATTCGTAATGTCATCTTCCTTTGCATGCTTTACTTTTTGTTTGTTGTACAATGAGCTTGTAGGTTGATATTTAGTATGCCGCATAGTATTGCTTCCTTCAATAATGTTTGCATCATGTAAGAATTTGCTATTTTGCAGATGGAGAGATCTGAAAGGGAGATCAGAGAATCAAAATTTGCAGAGCTGATGAATAAACACTTTGCTGCAAGTGCTGTTCCTAAAGGCATTCATTGTCTTTCGTTGCGATTGACTGATGAGTACTCCTCTAATGCTCATGCACGCAGACAGTTGCCTTCTCCAGAACTACTCCCTCTGCTTTCCGAGAACTTGTTGCACCATTTTGTATTGTCAACTGATAACATCCTAGCTGCTTCCGTCGTGGTCAATTCTGCTGTGCAGTCATCTCTAAAGCCTGAAAAAATTGTTTTCCATGTCATCACTGACAAGAAAACATACGCAGGGATGCACTCCTGGTTTGCTCTGAATCCTGTGTCTCCAGCGATTTTGGAAGTTAGAGGTATTCATCAGTTTGACTGGTTAACCAGAGAAAATATTCCAGTGCTTGAAGCAGTTGAGGGTCATTATGGGATTCGAAAATACTACCATGGAAACCATGTAACTGGCGCCAATCTCAGTGATACTACTACTCCACGATCTTTTGCCTCAAAACTGCAGGCTAGAAGCCCAAAATACATTTCCTTGCTCAATCATATTCGCATATATTTGCCAGAGGTAATGCTGACGAAATAATTGCCTTCCATTTTGCTAGCATGAAATTTGAGGGATGAAATAGTCCAAAAGCCTTACAGTCTCTCACAGACAGATGTTTACTGGGTGAATGCCCCCTGGTTTTGGTTTAATATACCCTCAGGAAAAGATTTATAAAAGTAGAGTCAAATGATAGGCTAAGTATGAAAATGGAGTTAAATTTGCATTGCTTAAGCAAGGTGCCTAGGACTTGGTCTTTTGAATGTTCTTTGTTTTATGGATCAACCTTAGCTCTAATTCCATCAGTTTACCAGAAAACGGGTTTAGCTAATTTGATCTGACGTGTGAGACTTTCTTTCTATTTTATTTACAGTTGTTGTCTGACATTTGAGGATTCCTTTTATTTTATTTTATATATGTTATAGATAGATAACTGGAGCCTGTAGGAATTAGGTTTAAGCTTATCCAAATTGTATCGCTAAAGGGCGCAGATTTTTGTGGTCCACAAATCATTCACATTTCATGTACATGCCAATAGGATTGAAATTTCCATGTTTGGTGTAGAACTACATAGCACCATATCTACAACTAGATATTTCAAGGCTTCTGTCAGCGTTCAATCCCAAAGCAGAATGAGCAAACACTATCACCCCCGGATTTGAATTTGTTATTCAGCTATTATTTTAATTATCAGTGTGAATACAGCTATTATCATCCTTCGTTTTCTTTATTTTACTTTTCTTCTGCTATTTTGAAAATGGTCCTCTCTCCCCACTAATACTATGACTACAAGTGTTGCACACCAAGTGCTCCTTTTATTCAACTAAACTTCCACTTCTATGCAGCATTCAACAACACTTTCTTGTTTTCCTTTTTCTCCTTGCTATTACTCCCTCTGTCCCAATTTATGTGGCACACGTTCCTTTTTAGTTTGTCTCCAAAAGAACGTAACTTTTCAATAATTATAAACAACTTAACTTTGAAATTCCCCTTTTACCTTTAATGAAATGATTTATAACCACACAAACGTCTAAGGTTTGTTTTAGATCACAAATTTCAAGTCTTCCTTTCTTTCTTAAACTTTGTGCCTAGTCAAACAGTGCCACATAAATTGGGATGGGGGGAGTAGCAGGTTTTATCATTTAATTCTTTTATGTAACGTTATTCTCTCACCTCTTATCTGTGTAGATATTCTCTTTTTTCTATACTAATCTGAGATTCTCTATGGTGTTGTATGCAGCTCTTCCCAAACCTTCATAAAGTGGTTTTCTTGGATGATGATGTTGTGATTCAGCGTGACTTGTCTCCATTGTGGGACATTGACCTTAAGGGAAAGGTGAATGGAGCTGTTGAGACCTGTAAAGGAGAAGATGAGTGGGTGATGTCAAAGCGATTCAAAAACTACTTCAATTTTTCTCATCCTCTCATATCAAAAAATTTGAACCCTGACGAGTGTGCATGGGCTTATGGGATGAATATCTTTGACTTACATGCATGGAGAAAGACAAATATAAGAGATACTTACCATTCATGGCTTAAAGAGGTAGTCCGATCGCATGATCTTTCAGTTATATGTGTTGCTACATCTATGGAATTATTTTTCGATCATGCAAGAGTTCTGAGATTCTTCTATGCTTCTTGCTTATGTCTGTCTCTTATCTGATGTGTGGCTTATTCAGTTTTTTTGTCTGCGATGGTCTTCTAGATCACCCAAGCATGTCATAATTCAGCATTCTCTTGTTGGTTTGTATGCTATTAAATTTACTATTGTACTTTCCTACTTGACATCAGAAATTATTGCGATTGAGAAGTTTAAAGCTGTAACTTTTATGTTTCAGAGTTCTTTGTTGGCTTTTGCTGTCTTAAATAGTGAAGATACAAGCTGCATCAAAGCAGCACATGTAATCTTCACTTTACTATCACCCCCTAATGGGGTTGTAGATTTAAGGGATCGTTTGACTGATGGTTAGAGAGGAGTTATCCATGTATTAAAACTAGCATAACTTTATACATTGTTTGGTTACGCGAATGGGGGAAAATAATCTCCGCATGAGAATCTAGCATAAGTTATACAATGTTTGGTTGGTTTTTTCGCTTCTCCACATAAAACATAATATTGCTAATACAATGTTTGGTTCATGTTTTTCTTTTGCTCATAAACAATACATATATAAGTTATGAGAGAATCTATATATTATTTTATGCAGGGTAGAGATGGAATAACTAATACAAACGGAACCCTGCATTACGAATACTTGCATAACTAATCCCTGCATTATTACTACCTACATAACTCTGACCAGCAACCAAATGACCTGATGATTGGACTCTCTTGTATTATGCGCCCTCCTTTCCTTTTAAGCAAGCGGCGCAATGATCAATTATTGTAGCTCCGTAAAGAGTTCAATACATAGTGCTGATTCAACTTGAAGAGATGTCATAACTAGTCGACTAGAAAAACATGTGCTATTAATTGACACCCCTGACCTTTGTGATGTTTTTGTAGAATCTGAAGTCAAAATTGACGATGTGGAAGCTTGGAACACTACCTCCTGCTTTGATTGCATTCAAGGGTCATGTTCACCCAATTGATCCATCATGGCACATGCTCGGTTTGGGTTATCAGAATAAGTCCGACATTGATAAAGTGAAGAAGGCAGCTGTAATTCATTACAATGGCCAGTCCAAACCTTGGCTGGAGTTAGGCTTCGAGCATCTCCGTCCTTATTGGACCAAGTATGTAGACTACTCCAATGATTTTATCAGGAATTGCCACATATTGGAGTAATCAATAGATCCCACTTCAGTGACAAAACACAAAGCACAAATCCGGATGTAAAGAGGAGATTCTCAGACTGGCTGAATTTGATAAGGTATATTCAGGTTTTCGGATTTGCTGCTTTTGGCTCACTTCTATGAAGACAACCTGCATTACTAGCATGGCTATGAGATTCATTCTTTCAGTCTGTAAGAAGTTCATCTATTTATTATTTTTTCATCGGGAGAAAAGGGACATTCTTTTGGTTTAGCTTACTATCAATATTGGTTAGGGGGCAGTATTGGGGCATGGCAGAAAATACTTATCATTTGCCATTGGTGATAGGAGCTGTTATATTGAGAAGAAAAGCCAGGATGGAGGCCATGTTGAAAAGCCCCCTTAGATATAGAGATAATTCTTTATCTTAAAATATTGAATCTTTTTCTTTATATTGTTGTCATCACCTACATTTCAACTTCTATTAATTGATTAAATTATCTCTATTACATCAGACTGTAAGTAATGGAGATTCTGGTAACAAAATCCCTCAGAGTTTGGGAACAACTTATGTTCATGAGAATACAATTGCTATGTGCAGAAAATTCTTTTTACCAAATTTTCCACTGACAGGTTTTATACGTATATATTATAACTATATATATAAGAGAATGGAGAGTTTTTTGTAGTCCTCACAAGGCTATAATTGTCATTTACTAGAGTTGAATATGAATTTCAAGATTTTTATGCTTCCACGTGGCTGCAATAGTTACATTTGCCTTGGATATCCCCACTTTTGCCGTCATTAATTTCTTAAGACCACCCTCACTTGGACCTTCACAATTAGTGCATTCTTTGACTTTTTGTAATCTGTTGTTGGTCTTTATTAGGTTAATTGTTAGTATATTATTTGTCCTTGTGTCACATTTAAACATGTATATTATATTTGCTTACATCTGTTCTAAAATTAGTTTTAGGTATAGTTTTAAAAAAGAATAATTTTATGTATTTGAATTATTACTCCCGTCCTAATTTATATGACACCGTTGAAATTCTAAAATTCAAACTTCTAAATGTTGAATGTGAATCCGGATATAGAAGCTTTAAGTTTTTTGAAATAAAATTTATATATTTGAAAATTCTGTAAAAAGTATTATAAATCATAATAATTAATAGCTTAAAATATTTAAAAGGCAGATAAAGAAATTTCGGTCAAAGAAAAACTTATTGACTCTCGAAATTTCAATTATGGCACATAAATTGAGACGGATGGAATATTTATTACTATTCTTATAAAATATTAAGTAATCCCTTTAAATATTGCACATGATAAATCTGTCGAATTCTTATATGATGAGCTTGCTATTAGTAATGACTTTAGGATAGCTAATTAGATTAGTGAATGTAGTTTTGTGTTGTTTATTGATTTCAATTTAAAGCCGGTATTTGTATTTAATTTTTCTTCTCAAAATGTCTAGGAAAAAGAATGAACAAACAATCTTGGTTCTGAGCTTTAGAATTAGTTGAGAGATAATTTCAATAGAAGTAAAAATACCCAATGATAAAAGAAAATAAAGAAGAAGATTTATAAACAAAATCATCTTCATCAGTAGACTCCTACTTAGTGCGGTATTGTTTTAATTATGTAAGCATTCCTCGAATACCAAAATATCGTTTTATGGTAATTTGGTTAGTCATACCGATTTAATTCAGGAAACAATGATTGAAATTAATCTAAAATATAGTAAAGCTCAGTCTAATTATTGAAGATTATATTATCAAAAACTCTGTAAAACAAAAAGAATTTTTTTTTATATCCTACATTTGCATTTGTTTGGAAATAAAAAAAAAATCTAAAATAAGAAAAAATTATTTTTAATTGCAATTACTTTTGTATGATTAATTTTTAGGAATTTGTAGAAAACTGCTCTTTCAATAACTTAATGCCATAAAGAATGGACCAAAAAATAATTAATAATTTAATTTTTAATGTTGCTTTAGGCCCAGGCGTAGAAAACTGCTCTTTCAATAACTTAATGCCATAAAGAATGGACCAAAAAATAATTAATAATTAATTTTTAATGTTGCTTTGGGCCCAGGCGTAGCACGGGCAAAATCATACTAGTTCTGCGTATATTAGCATATGTTAAGTGTTCAGATGCTTCAAGAGATTTCAATTATTTCTATGTTTTTTCTAGAGCCCAAGAAGCTGGTACTAAATTTTCTTGCTTCATAAGTAGCGAGATTAGTGCCCTTTTTTTGCAAAATGTAGCAACATTATCTTTTGTCAAATTGTAGCAGTATATTTCTTTCAAAATGTAGCATATACAATGTATGCGCGCATATACAATATCAATGTACATACACTGATACGTTGTATATATACATGTATATACACTGATTGCATATGCATATGCACGTGCATACCAGAATTGTGCCTACAATTTAGGATACGTATATCAATGTATATTTGCTATCAATAAAATGTAAAATATAGCTATGTTTTGTAATTTTTTAAAAGCACCGCTATAACGTGTAATTTCGAAGCTTAATTGGTTACATTAAGTAATTTTTCCTTTTATAAATCATACCTAATAAAGTTATTGGATTTAAGTGTCGGTCAATAACCGGTACATCAAGTTGATCCTAATCAGTGATAAATATCCAGGATACTGCCCTCGTGAAAATGTGACATCGATTGATTGGCTACCAAACATATATAAAGAAAATATTATTATAGTAATTTGACAAGTTAATGTAATGAAAAGGGATATCGTACACTCCAATTCATTTTGTATGGTGATTTTTGACACGGTAACAAAATTAATAAAAGGACTTTTGACACAAGCTAAATATGAACATGATATCATCTTATTATCCAAAAAAACTCAAGATAGTTGCCATGCGGCGTAGGGATCGGATGGCAAACGGGGCGGTGCGGTTGCGGGGGTAAACCCGCGTAAACCTGTGAAGAATCTAACCTGCTTTGCATAGCAAGAATTTATGTTTTCAACCCGTCCCGCATAGACCCGCACCGTACAACTTTCTTTTTTTAAAAAAGAAAAACTATTTTCTGATTTGAATATATAGGATACCCAAACAAATGAAGAGCAATGAATATGGAATTCTCGTAACTGTTCTTTTGATTGATGTTATAATAATGGATATTTCCATATCAATTTTTCTGAAATTTTGATATTCCCTCTTACTTCTTCACTGTTGCCCAAATTGTGTTGAATTATTCATGATGGTTTGAGCCAATTTAGAATGTGAAATGATATATTAATCTTAGGTGCACATGGCAGTAGCATCACCTATAATAGATTTGACTAAAGTCAACATCGGGGTAAATGGGTCTGTATCGGAGTTTTATCGATTCCATTAGGTCCGAAATGTGATTTATGACTTAGTCGATTAGTTGGTTCGGGCCCCAAGGGGCTCGGGTGCGTTTTGGACCTTGGGTTGGAAACTAGTTAAGTATAAAAGTTAGAGTTGATCACGGTCAATACCGGGTCAAGACAACCCCGTTTCAATGTTTGGAGTGTGTGAGCAGGTTCGTAGCGTGCTTTATGACTGAAATACATATTTGGTTTGTGTCCGGGAGGTTCCGAATGAGTTTCGAGTGTTGAATCGAAGTCTGGGAGTATTTAGAGAATTGCTTGTTTTCTGGTGCCACGGGTCCTTCTTCGCAATCGTAGCCATGCCATCGCCTTTGACGAAAGGAATTGGGGGAGGGTCGTGATCGCGGATGGTGAGCCACGTTCGCGTAGAAGGGAAGTGGGATGGGCCGGCTCAAGGCGAAGGATCGCGTTCGCGATGCATGGGCGGGGTCAGGACCTCGATCGCAATGCGTGTCTCACATTTGCGAAGAGGGAGCGGGCAGGACAGTGATTTAAGTCCCCAAGTTCGAAAACATTTCCCCATATTTATATTTCAAGTTCTAGAGTTCGAATTTGGAAGATTCCAAAGGCAATTGACTCGTTTTAACTCGGGGGTAAGATTCGAACTCTTATTTTGATTTAATCCCTCTTAAAAGGTGTTTCTTGAGTATTGAATATTTAAAGAAAAGACAATCAGTCACAAATTCTATGAGGAAATATTAGTAGAATATGCTTGGTACTCTCGATGAAGAATGAAAAAGCGAAAAATGACTTGAATAATACAGTACCAATATTGGAGTGGGAATGGAATTCTACAAAAATTTGGCATGTGTTTTGATTCTTTTAAATTTATTTTTATATAGTTTGATGTTTTGAACATAGAATTTTCAAACTCAGTTTTTGAGTCTTTAGAAAAAGTGTTCATTTGAGTTTTTTCACGAAAAAGAAAGAAAGTTCACCACTTTTTTAGATTCTAAACTCAAATAAAAACTTCGTTGGAAACTTCAAACAAATGCTAAATGTTCTTCTCCTTAATAATTAGGTAGATGCCGTTGCTGTAGCGATATATGTACATAATATTGATCAACAAATCGTACATCAAACATGTCCAATATTCAATCTCATATAAAGAAAATAGTTCGGAACATAAAGTATCTCATATTCATACAAGGTATGACGAAGAAATTATCTACTTTCTCTTTTGCTGAGAGTAAAAAAAATAGCAAGAGAAACAAAATAAAAAGTCAAAAATCGAGTAATCAAAATATCATTTATTTCTTTAAAAGCATAAATATTAACTTACATTGGTAGTCATCACGATATCCAATTTCTTTCTTTGTTTAATTATTTCAAGTAGCATAACATACATTGAACCCTCTGTGCAATATTTGGTTGAACATTCAGCCAAGCAGTATCCTGTTAGCCAATAGTTTGTTACTTTGTTAAATGTATGTAATAAATTGGGTAATAATGTAGTATTAACTGTATATGTCGGAAAAAACATAGGGAATTGTTGAAATATAAACTTTAGTATGTTTGGCTATACTTTCGAAATAAATTTATTTTGAGAATCAATGTTTTTTTATTAAAAGAGCTTCTTTGAAAAACATATTATGAGAGTAGCAATTTGTGTTTGATTTAAATAATTTGAGAAGTATTTTTCTTAGTATTTTCTGCTAGATCAATATTTCAGAAAAGTCATTTTACATGCCAAATTGCGAAAAAGAAGTTATTACTAATTTTAACTTAATACATATAAATTTTTATATGAGTAATTTTTCCTAAATAACCCAAAATACCTATTTTCTGGAGAACTTATTTTTCAACTTTTGCTTAAATAAAAAAAGTAACCTTTATTATTACTAAATAGTACTTATTTTTCATATAAAGTTTGACCAATTTCCTTCATCATTTTCTCAAAAATATTTTTCTGTAAAATAAATATATTTAATTTTTCAGAATTGACCAATAAAACCACTAGGAAAAGAAGTATACCTTCTCTAAAATGGAAGAAGAGGAATAAGAAGATTTACCTGATTACAAAAGAAAAATGGATGGGTGGGTTATACGGGTCAGGAGGGCTGAGTATTTTTATTAAAATGGGTCTTTTAAAACATGGCATAGTTAGATAACGCCACGTGATAATTTAAAGTTTCAGATTTTGGTCCGTTAATTTCAGGGGTAGATTTGAGACGCAAAACAAATGTTAAGGATATTTTTGGTCCCAAAGTTAATGGAGTGCATTTATTAGTCATTTTTAATAAATTAGGGACATTTTTGGCCTTTTTCCGTTATTTATATTAGGGTGTAATAAAGAGATGAAAGAGAGGCCAAGAAACAAACAAAGATGGATGTTTCAAAAAGTATTACTTCATTAAAAGCATTAATCTTGATTTATCTTGGAGTCATCAAGATATCATATTTTTTCTACTTTGTATTGAATACTTTGCTTTTGTAAAAGAAGTAGCATATATATAAGATTACATGCTAGTTTAGGTGCAATATCTTGTTGAACATTCATTCAAGCAGCTTCCGATCAGCTTTCATCTGCGAAGTGTTTATGAAATGTGTCACAAAGACATAGAAAAATTATTTAATAAAGAAACTCGGGGAAATAACTACTAAAAAGAATTTTTCGACAGACCTTTCCGACAAATCGATCAAAAATCTGTCGAAAACGTTACTGACAAGTGAAAATTTTGACGAATTTTTGACCAAACGTCCACCGAAATTTCTAATTTTTTAGTAGTATATATACCTTCTTTAAATTTGGAGCAACGTTCAGTTCACCAGGAAGAACGGAATGATCATGGCAATGATCCCTACATTCTTCACGGCAATAATCAGTGACATGGACACATTGAGCTATACATCGTTGGTAGCACCCGGGGCGCACTGCTTCAACATTTGCTATAAAAATCACAGTGAGGAAAACTGACACTACAACTTTTGTGGAGCTCATGATTCACAATGTAAATAATATATGTATTTCTTTTAACTTTTGTGCTTAGATGAGAGCCAAGAAAACTCTATTTATAACCAAAGATTTTAGCAAAATTTATGATGAGATACACCACAATCTGATATTGGTAATTAGATTACACACAAATATCTGTATATTTCTATTTATTAGAAGAGCGTTGACCTACTAGCAGTTTCGACAAGTCTGCTTGTGGGTGATTTAAATTTTCAAGCTAGGGCAATTTAGTCATTTCAATCTATCTGTTGTGTTCTATGCACTAACGTGTCTTACAATCTGCCATCCCTGTCAAGACATGGCTTTCATTTGTCTTTGCCTCCAATAAGCCCTTTTCATCTCCTTTCCCTTCTCTCTTCAATTCAAGGTACTATTTCTTCTTACTCTCTTTTTCTTTCTTATTGTGTATTCCAGAGCTGTATTTTTCCTTTTCCTGATTTCCTTTCGTTTGGTTCATTCACAACTCAAATTGGAGGGCCATGACGGGCACCCGGGCCCTACCTGCCGAGTACCGCTAAACATGCTTTTCTATCATGATCATAAACAAAAGTGGACGTCGGGGTCACCAGATGAAAATCTGCTAAATCATATAAGAGATATGCTGACAAAGGAATGAGCCCAAGAAAACACACTATACAACAAAGCCGGATAAAGCCATCGTGAAATACTATACAACAAAAATGTGGGCTGAAGGGCATATAAAGTCTAACTATACCATAACTGTCTACAAGCCTCTACTGGAGTATCTGACGTAAAGAGGTGGGGACAGGGCCCCGCCGTACTCATATGTACACAAAAGAATATCATACCAAAACTAGATTGCAAATCCGGAACGAGAGGAGTGCTCTAATGTCAGCTGAACAACAGCCTACAGGGACGGATCGTCAACTTGTCTACTTGAACTTGCGGGCATGAAACGCAGTGCCCCCAGGAAAGGGATGTCAGTAGGGACAAAGTACTGAGTATTTAAGGCATGAAAGTAACATGAAAAGAGACATAAGAGAACATAGGATGAAATAAATGCAACCTGTATGTTTGAACTGCCTCTGTGGGCCAATAATATACATAAATACTGTGCATGCATGCATAAGGGTCATACATATATGCATACATATATATATATATATATATATATATATATATATATATATATATACATATTATTACACCTCGGAAATTTTTTGTGTCGTCATATGATAGATAGACTAATGCAGGGTGAGACGAATATGATGTTTCTATAAGTAAGGAAGGTTATTTAACGATCCTAACTAAGATTTCAAAGATGTTGGAAGTAAGAGGTGAAAGTTCCTTAAGAAGGGCAAAGTATATGTAGTGTTTTGGAAAAGTTTCGTAAAGTACCGAGCTAATGTTGACGTAATGATGTCTTAAAGAATAGTTGTAACTCTCCTTAGATTGGTAATGAAGTGTTAAACAAGTGTCAAGAAGGTTCCATAAGGATTGGAGATCGAACGAAACGACGGAAACCATTTCAAGGAAGTGGAGTTATACGACCACTTATATGGTCCGTATAATTTTATACGGTCCGTATAAGGGGTTCGTATAACCCCCAGCAGGAAGATGATTTCCATGATGGTGAATCACGGCCACTTATACGGACCGTACAATGTTATACATACTGTATAAGTATCCGTATAACACCCGACGGGCTGAGTTATTTTCAAGTCTATAAATGTGATCCAACTTCATTATTTTCATTTTAACACTTCTCCACTTCTCTCCAAGTCTCTAGAACATTCCCTATATTTCATATACAAGAGTCCAAAGGAGATCCAAGGCTCATATCATTAATCTAAGGGAATCAAGTATAAGGAAGCTCTTAGGGGTTGCTAGAGTCAAGAAGACTTTATGGATTGAAGCTAGGGTTTTTCTTCAAGTGAAGTATTTCCATCCAAGGGTTATTACTACTCAATCGAAGGTAAGTTTTATGATAATTTCATGTTATTCGAACTATGGAGAGGTTGAAAGACTAGGGTAGAAAAAGAAAGTAGAAAAATGAAGTCTAAATGCAACTTTGGTGATATTTTTAAGTAGTGAGCTAACTTGAGTCATGATTACTAGAATAATATGGATATAATCTTGTTATGGAAGGTAATAATGGTAATGAAGAAGCATTCTATGAAAATGTGCTAAAATGGGTATGAAGTCGCTAGTATGAGTTGAACATGGTGGTGAATATTGGAGGCTTAGTGTAATGTGATTGCTTGAATTGGATATTATGAGTGTATTATGGATGTTATTGTGGTTGTTGGGAGTTGTTTTGTGATATGGTGGAAGTTGACGAAATAGGGGAAATGCTGCCCAAATTTTCATTAGACTATGAATTATTCTAATTCGAATTTAAGAGTATCATTAAGGCTTAACCATGGTATGAATCCTTCTAAATGTAGATTGTTCAAGCTTCAATGGTGAACGTTAGATAGTTGAGAAGACAAAGAGGTATGTAAGGCTAACCCTTCTTTCCATAAGGCATGGTTCCTTGGCTATATATATATATATATATATATATATATATATATATCCTTTTACGAGTACCATAATGTCCTCCAAATTATTCTATCTCCAAAGCTACTAAAGCTCATGATCCTCGATACTTTCATGATTCCATTGCATCCTTTATATGATAGTTGATCCTACAAGGATAGACGTAACAAAAATGATAAAGGCAGTGACGTTGATGATACTTATGGACCCTTATGTATACGTGTCTAAGTATGTATGACTATTACGTGACATTGAGCTTATATAGCCGGGTATGATACCTATCACGCGCACACCACTGCAGTTGGGTACGGATACCACTGAGCCTTGGTAGGGCCAGGTATGTGTGATCACCGAGCCTTGTCATGGCCGGGTATGCGAAACACCGAACCTCCATGGTCGGGTATGGTATGGATACGAACATGAATATGAACACGAATGTATATGTATGTATATACACGAGCACGCTTTAGAAATGGAAGGTCCCTACGAAAGACAAGTAAGTAAGTAAGTAATGATGATAATGGCTTCACTATCTCCCGATTTTCCCATCTTATGTTGTTTCTTATGTTGTCTCTTATGCTCCTATTATGATGTTGATTATGCTTTACATACTTAATACAATATTTGTACTGACGTCCTTTTGTTTGTGGACGCTGCGTCATGCCCGCAGGTGGCCAGGGAGACAGGCTTGATCCATAGCTTTCTTATTCAGGGACTGCTTAGAGGAGCTCCATTTCATCCGGAGCTACAGCTTTTGGTATTATTCTTTTGTGTACATACATGGGCACGACGGGGTCCTGTCCCGCCTATATGATGTTACCTACTCTTCTTAGAGGCTCGTAGACAGTTGTATATGGTTAAATGTCTTGAAGCCTTGTCGGCTTATATTTTGTATATCATTTTGATGGCCTCGTCAGCTTATGTATATTGATGTGGGCATAGTTGTCAATGATGGTATAAATATGTTGTTGCCCAATGAGTTTAGCGTTATTGATGTAGAGCATTCATTAATAAGCTATGTGGTCCACCTAGATGTGAATGTGAACGTACGATAAGAGGTACCCCCGGGTGGGTTAGCACCGGGTGCCCGTCATGGCCCTCGGGTCGGGTCGTGACACACACACACACACACACACACACACATATATATATATATATATATGCGTATATAACGCCTATCAAGCCTCTGTGGGCATCCCATAGTATCATATCGGCCTCTGTGGGCATCATCATCATGTGACCAACTGATCAGGTGGTAATGCGTATATAACGCCGTCACCTTCCCCATACTCCATACATATATATTATACATAGTATACGCGTATATAACACCTGAGGGGTCATAGGTCTGTACATATATATAAATGAAATGCAATGCAAGAATATGATAAGGGTACATCCTTAATTTGTCGAAGTGACATAAGGTCATTACACCTCTGAACGTCGTTATGAGATAACATTTTCATCATTAAGTGACTCTATGAATCATGCTGAATCTGAAGAAGAACTTACTGAGAATAACATTCTAGAACAGGAATCAACATGGAACATCCCTAGCTACTAAGAATAGAGTCATTATGAAGTAGCGTTATGTTTTTGTTCCGTTCATAATGGTCATGCCAAAAAGAAGGAAAGTTAACCTTAACATATCTCATGTCGTCCAAGTAATCCAACAACGAGCTTATCACAACTAGAGTGCCAATCCTATAACAAATGAATACATATACAACTTAGATGGCGCTAGTATATCACGTATATAAATGATAACTCGATTCTAAAGGGAAACATGAAACATTTCCCCTATTTATTAATCATCACCACAAAGTCCACAATCGAAAATTAACATAACAACCTCATATGATCTTCTTTAAACTCATATTCACAACATTTAAAGATATACAATTGAGCAGCCCCTTATACGCTTGTATACAACTCTTCTTTCTTTCAAATACACCAAGAACAACAACCTCAACATTAACTATTATCCCACATAACAAGATTTTGCTCAAAACACACTAACAATCATGGCTCAAGTTATATTACAACTCAAAATAACATCAAGTTCATGTTCGAATCTTTCCTCCAATTTCTTTCTCTCAAACCTTAGCATAACTACCACATAAACTCATAAACATAGAAATAAGATGAAATCTTACCTCGAGAACTCAAGAACACTTCAATTCCAAGATCACTTCACCTTGAAGTATCCTCCAAAGTTTCTACAAGAAGAAAAGACAAGCTTCAACTAGACTTTGAAAACCCTAGGCACTTAATTATCACTTTGATTATTGCTTGGGGAAGTGATTGAATATGATGGGAGAAGTTTCTAGAGATTTTATGAACTTGGGTTTGGGTTAAAATGACTTAAGAATGAGGGGAGGTCGTAATATATAAAAACAGAAAAATCCATCGCCATAGAGATAGGTCCGTATATACTGGCTGTATAAAGTTATACGGCCAATATACTGGTCGTATAATTTTATACGGACCGTATAATGGTCCGTATTTTACCACCTCAAAATCTGCCTTCTCTGTTAAATTTTTAGATCCTTAAATACGACCAGTATTTCAAGATACGGTCCGTATCCCAAAAATACGATCCGTATAAAATAAATTCAGAACAAAACTTGCTGAAACGTATTCTCTTCAATTCACTTATTCTCTAATCCTTCCATAACTTACCAATCATGAACTTAAACCCTTATAAACATAAGATAGGCATGTCCCACCTCGTATAACCTCGGAAACAGCCCCGGTGTCCAAGACTAGGGCAACTAGCGTACGACGAATCTCAACATATAAAACTACGAGGTGTAATAGGTTCTATCCCAATTTTTTTCTATTTATGTTCAAACTTTGTCTTGGCATCAAATAAACTTGAATTCTGGTATGTTTTCTCCACTTTCTTTTCTGTTGCTCCTAATTTTTTATTATTGGAATTTGCGGCGCATATGTAACACCCCGTATCTTGGAACTAAGTTTAGACTCATATCATTAGAGTTTTAGTGTAAAAACTGAAGGTTCGAACGTTTTGCGAAAATGGTTGATAGGTCTACTTCGGGCAGCCATAAATCCTTGATTAGTTGGGAATTTGGGAAAGTACCCTTAATGAAAGTTGTAGTATGTAGAAATACCTTTCTAACGATATAAGTACCAAGCCAATCAGAGATCGGATCAAGGAGATATGATCGTATCAATATGGATAATAGTAAGGCACTTAAAATTCTATGGAATCGGCTAAATTTTCGATACGTCTGACTTCCAGTCCAATTTCGTGAAAATATGTTGGGAATTTGAGAAAACTTAATACATGAAAGTTGTAGCTCTTTGAAATATCTTTCCAACGGTATATTATGGAGGTCAAACAGACATCTGTACAAAAAGTTATGTCCGTTTTACTAAAACAGTGTTCTGCCGATTTACGGTGGAACATACGGGCCGTGAAAATTATACGGGCCGTATATGCCAGCCGTAAAATTGGTCCAGAAAGCCCAAATCACTGTAATGGATGTACGGTTACATATACGGTCCGTAAAACTTTTATGGGACGTAAAATAGGGCGTAAAATGGGTTCGACAACAATTTTAAAACTTCGTTTTAAGGCTTTTTCACTTCATTCTTCACACCCCCAAGCCCTAGAACGACCTTCTATTCTCTCCCATCATCAAGAACACTAAGGTAAGCCTTTTCTAATCATTCCAAGTCAATTCTAATACATATCCTTGTAATCTAAACAAGAAATCATCATTCCTAAACTAGGGTTTGCAAGAAAACCCATCTCAAGGTTCAAGAATTCAAGATTTTGGAAATCTTCTTCAAAGCTCAAGTCTTTAATTCAAGTTTTGGAGCGATTAAGGTATGTAGAGTTACTATCTACGTGTGGGAACATCATTGTTCTTCCCCACGCCTCATAATCCATAAATTATGATTCTCTACTAAAACTAGGGTTTCTATACCATGCTCATGATAACCCTAGGTCCATGTCCATGATTATATTATGTATGAATTGTTATAATTCCATCATTGAGTTCTTAATATTTCTTTATGATTATTGAGAATCCGTCCGTAATCCATGAAAATCCATATCTTGTATTCCATGGGTTCTTGCATGCATGTTTTTAAATAAGATGATTATTTCATGAATATCCTACATGTCTACAATTTTTCATGCAACTATATTATATAATTACATTCATGCTATGATACAAGATACATACATGCTAAATACAAGTTATTTCATGACACCATGTTTACAAGTTATTTCGTGAAATCATGATTACAAGACAAGTACAAGTTAATTCACGAAAATCATGGGCTTCTTAGCCAACTATATTATGTTCATGTTTTTGGGAGTTGCACGAATTACCGAGAAGGCTCAGATAGCCTGAAACTATGTAGCCACCATAGGACAAGGATCGCTCCGCCCAGTTAGGACGATACCTTAATTTTACACTGAATGGATCCATCAGGCACGATGCCATCTTATACCCTGGCAAGGTATGAGGGCTCTGCTGGTCGCGGCGAGGACCAGACTCCACGTACCCACGTGGTGATATCACATGTCGGTTTATGAAATGCTCTCCCTACTTATCATGTTTTACTCATGTTATATATAGATGTACTCATGCTCATGCTCATGTTCAAGTCCAGGTTTTCAGTTTCAGTTCTTATCATGTTATTTCATGTCCCATGTTATTTCTTTCAGTTGCTTTACATACTAGTACATTCAATGTGCTGACATCCCCTTTTATTGCCCGGGGGCCTGCATTTCATGATGCAGGTACTGATATACAGGACGACACATCTGCTCAGTAGGACAACATTCGTATAAGCTTATTGGTGAGCCCCATCTCATTCGGGGTTTATTCAACTTTTGTTTTATGATTAGTTATGCATCTAAGGTATGCTGGGGCCCTTGTCCCAGTAAGTATATTTTCCAGGCAGACTCATGATAGAGGTTTCATAGACTAGACAAGTCAGTTATGTTATGTCAGACATTCGGAGTCGCATAGCCGTTTTGGCTCATTCATGTTATTTCTGCACTCATGTTTAAACAAGTATTTTTATTAAGTATTATGACTCACTACGTTTTATAAAGGCTCATCATACATTCACGTTATATTCCGCTCATGTTATGCCTTATGATGATTCAGCAAGCCATGTGGTTCACTCGGTCACATGCAGTAAGGCACCGAGTGCCGTGTTTCGCCCAGGCCATGGTTCGGGGCGTGACAGCATATATCAATTTAATGATTCTTCTAGTTATGTAGTGGTCGGCTCAGGTTTTATACATGTATGTTATCTCAAAGTTTCTCCTCTCTTTCTAGGTGTGTTGAAAATAGGTGCCTAGGTGCATATTTTTTTGTTTTTTTATTTCGGTTGTGTAATGGTATTTTGAGTGTGAAAATTTTGTTCTTCAATAGTGCCGATTGAGGCTTGAGAGTGATATTGGTGCTTAGAAACAAACCAAATTAATGAATTAACCGAATAAAAGAACTATCAGAACAAGGTAGGTGATGGAATTTGGGTCTGTCTGATTGGTTTTTGCAGTTACCGGACTTTACAAATGGAAAACCTGCACAACAGTAGAAATGATTGAAGTCGTCTAGACAGTCTATGATAAAGTGATTACCCTCATCGACAATGTTGACATACTACTAATAATAGTAATTCTTAGACTCTTGACCCAGTGCTTAAAGCATTGTGGGTTAATCTTTGCACTCCTATTCACTGTTCTTTTATACTGAGGGAAATCTCTGTGCCTGTTTCTCCAATCAATTAAAGGTTGAATCAATGTCAACTTGTACGCTTCTTATGTGTGTGTTAACCTAAAGTAATATTCAATTTACATATTAATATTGGCATTGAATATTGATGTGAATCTGTAAAATATACTCATCATTTCCATAATTGCCAGAAAATTTTGGTAAATTTAAATTCTTTTTATGTGGACTTTCTTGCAGCTTGTATGCAATTTCTGGTGCTGAACTTTCTTTGGGAAAAGAACCTCGCTTATGTAAAAGACTGAACTTCTTTCATTCTTGGCGTGCAATTTATAACTCTCTTTGTTTCATCTTTATATATCTAGGGACTGTACATAGCTATAGGAAAGGAACATGATGCACGACTGGAATTAAAATGGTCAAGTTCACAAAAGTGGTTACAAGTCAGTTAGGAAGTTGAAAAGCAGTTAGCAGTCTAGAAGTTAGTTAGCAGTTAGTTAACACTGTTCCCAATAATCAGTTAGTTGACCCTACTCAGCAATTGTAGTCAATAGTTTGATTGTATTGCTTATATGCTCATTGTAAGTATACATTTGGATTCATTCATGATAATAATACAAGTTACTTTTCTTCTCTCTAAAATCTATTTTCTCTTTTAGCTTAATTCTCGATTAAACACTGAACAAGCAGTCATCTTCTTTGAGCTACTAGCTCCTAGACTAACAAATTCTATTCGAGATCATTCTTGTGCATCCATTGGTATCAGAGCTTTCGATTCTCGGCTCAAATCATGGCTCGAGACAGGAATCAGGACAAATCTTCAGATGATGTTGAGGGTAAACTGTCTCTAATCCAAGAACAGTTACAAAAACTAATGGAAGGAATGGTTAACATAAACAATAGAAATGTTCAGAGTGATAAAGAATTACTGGAGATCAAACAAGCTATTGGTGGTATGAAAATGAAGGAAAAAGAGGTTGAACCTTGCAGGGAAGAATCTTCATTGGGTGGAGACTGTTTAAGACCAGTAAATGTTGGGAAAGAATTCCACAATGGAGCGTCACATGGTAATTTCTTTACTCGATATTCTAGGTTAGAATTTCCTAGATTTTCTGGGCAATACTTAAGAATATGGTTGTATAAGGTAGATCATTTTTTTGCTATGGATGAAGTTCCTTCTGATCAAAGGGTAAAGGTTACCTCTATTCACTTAGATGGTGAAGCTATAGCATGGCATAGATCCTTCATTAAGTCCAGGAACACTATTTCAGATCCTTCTTGGACTGAATATGTTCTTGCTTTGAATGAAAGGTTTGGGGATGGATTTGAAGATCCAATGGAAGCTATTAAAAATCGTCAACAAATTGGTAGTGTAAGAGACTACCAAGCTGAATTTGACAGATTATTAACTGGGGTTAATTTGTCAAATGAGAATGCCATCAGCTATTTTTTAGGGGATTAAAACCTGAACTGAATAAGTCTGTCAGAATTCAAGCACTAAAATCCTTGTTACAAGCCTTTAAAATTGCTATACTTCAAGAAGAATTTTTTGAAGCCCAAGAAGTATCTTGGGGGATTAAACCTTATACTAAAAACCAGAATCCTATCCTGCCCAATCCTTCAATTCCTAAATACCCAAATTTCCAGAAAACCAATCCACCTAACCCTTCTTTCAAGAAACCTTTTGAACCTCCTATGAATAGACCTAACAAATTTCCAAATGCTAACCATGGAAGGAAACTTTTAACTACTACTGAGATGGATGAAAAGAGAGCTAAGGGATTGTGCTTCCTTTGTGATGACACATGGTCACATATGTAAGGCCAAGAAACAGTAATTCTTGGTAGAGGTGTGTGATGACAGTGAAATCTAAGGTGAACTATCTGAAGGTGAAGAATTTGTGCAGATTCAAGAAGGAATTGATAATAGAAACACTGATGAGTGCATGACCATTTCCTTACAGGATTTTACGAGTGTCATAGGTTATCAGACTATTAGGGTGACTGGATATCATGAGAAGAGACCATTGCAGGTGTTGATTGATACAGGAAGCACCCACAATTTCATTGACGAAAATGTAGCAAGGAAGTTGGGATGCAAATTCAGTTCTATTATAGAACAATCTGTCAGTGTGGCTGATGGAAGGATAGTGCAAACTGCTGCTGTATGTAAAAACCTTCAATGGTTGCTACAGGGAACCACATTTTCTTCTGTTTTCCTTCTCTTGCCCTTGCGAAATATTCATATAGTATTAGGTGTGCAATGGTTGAACACACTAGGCAGAATTCTATTTGATTTCCAAAATAGAACCATTGAGTTTGTATATCAAGGCAAGAAACATGTTTTGAGAGGGGCAACTACACAAATCAAAACTACTAAAGCTAAAGCATTGAACAAGAAGACTGATAAGCAAGTTCAGGTTTTCATGATGACTTTGATCTCAGCTGAAAATTCACACATGCAGCGCAACAACATCTAAGTTGCACGAGGTACTTAAGTTCCTTCTATTTTAGCTCCTTTGTTGGAACAATACAAGTGTATCTTTGAAGTTCCTACTAAACTGCCTCCACATAGAGGACCTTTTGATCATAGGATACCACTTATTGACTCAGCTGTTCCAGTCAGTAAAAGGCCATATAGGTATCCTGGGGTTAAGAAGGACATTATTGAGAAACTAGTACACGAAATGTTTGATCAAGGGGTGATTCTGCATAGTACAAGTCCTTATGCTTCTCCAGTTGTGTTGGTTGGAAAAAAAAATGGAAGCTGGAGGCTTTGTGTTGATTATAGAAATCTGAACCAGTTAACTGTGAAGGACAAATTCCCTATTCCAATAATAGAGGATTTGCTAGATGAGCTAGGAGGTGATGCAGTGTTCTCTAAGATTGATCTTAGAGCTGGTTACCATCAATTGAGAATGGATGAGGATGACAAACACAAGAAAGCATTCAAAACTCATGAGGGCCGTTATGAATTTCTGGTTATGCCCTTTGGGTTAACAAATGCACCATTTTCCTTTCAGAGTCTTATGAATTTTGTTTTTAAACCTCTCCTTAGGAAATCAGTACTGGTTTTCTTTGATGACTTATTGATTTATAGCAAAGACATGTCTACTCATTTGGTGCATTTGGAGGCCGTTTTTGAGCTTATGCAGAAGTATCAACTGTATGGTAAGGGCTCTAAGTGTACCTTTGGAGTACCTGAGGTGGAGTGTTTGGGTCATTTTATTAGTGCTAAAGGTGTGGCTACTGATCCAAGGAAGATATCAATTGTTCAAGCTTGGATGATTCCTACAAATATCAAGCAACTTAGAGGGTTCTTGGGCTTAGTAGGGTACTATAGAAGGTTTATTAAAAGGTTTGGTTCTATTGCTAAACCTCTGAATGAAATATTGAAGAAGGACAAGTTCAATTTGAATGAGGAGGCTATTGCAGCATTTGACAAACTTAAAGAAACATTGGTTACTGCACCAGTTCTAACTATGCCAGATTATGACAAGTTGTTCATTATTGAAACTGATGCAAGTGGCTTAGGCATTGGTGCTGTCTTGATGCAACAAGGACATCCAATTGCCTATATCTGCAAATCATTAGCTCCTAAAAACCAGGCCATGTGTTTTTATGATAGAGAGTTGCTGGCACTTATTTTTGCTGTCACCAAATGGTCACATTATCTGTTCGGCAGACACTTTGTTATGAGAACAGATCAGAAGGCTTTGAAACACTTGTTGGAACGGAACATTCACATTGAGTTTTAGGTGGCTGGCATTTCTAAATTGATGGCATTTAACCTCTTTATTAAATACAAAAAGGGAAATGACAACAAGGCTGCTGATGCCTTGTCAAGAAATCAAGGTACTGAACTGTTGGCAATTTCTTTATTAGCCTCTCATGACACCTTATTGGAGCAGATTCAACAATCTTGGATTGATGATCCTATGTTACAAACCTTGATTACTAAACTGCAACTGCACCCATACAAGTCTTATACTTGGATCAATTCATAACTAAGATGGAAAGGTAGATTTGTTATGGGATCAAATGAACAGTTGGGACAAACTATCATTCGGTTATGGCACTCCACTCCTCAAGGTGGTCACTCAGGTATAGATTCCACCACCATGAGACTGCAATCTCTTTTTCATTGGAAGTCTATGGCTCAAGATATTAGAACCTTTATTACTAACTGTGATTGTGTCAGAGGCATAAATATGATACATCTGCATATCCTGGGCTTATTCAACCCCTTCCTATTCCTGAGGGAGTATGGACTGACATTAGCTTGGATTTTATAGAAGGCCTCCTTAAATCTAAGGGTAAAGATGTTATCCTTGTAGTGGTTGACAGATTAAGTAAATATGGTCCTTTCATTGGGTTGCAACACCCTTATACAACTCAAATAGTAGCTCAGGATTTCATGGATAATGTCTTTAAGCTCCATGGTATGCCATCTACCATGGTTAGTCACAGGGATCCAATTTTCTTAAGTTCATTCTGACAGGAATTATTTACGCTTCAAGGGGTCCAGCTTCATAAATCCACTGCATACCATCCTCAAACAGATGGACAGACAAAGGTGCTAAATAGGACATTAGAAAACTATCTTAGGTGCTTTTGCTCAGATAATCCTCAAGGATGGGCTACTTACTTACCCCTTGATGAGTGGTTGTATAATACCACTCATCATACTCTTATCAAATGCACACCTTATGAAGTGCTCTATGGACATTCATCTTCCTTATTTAGCTGTGGAAGCTCAAGTGAAGATGGTGGACAGATCCTTGGAGGCTAAAGAAGCTATCATTGAACTACTCAAGTTCCATTTATCTAGAGCACGATAAAGGATGAGAGATTTGGCCAATAAGCGCAGAATAGATAGAAGTTTTACTGAAGGAGATTGGGTCTACTTGAAGTTACAGCCTTATAGGCAAGTATCTGTGGTGTCTAGGTCCTTCAACAAACTTGTAGCTAAGTATTTTGGACCCTACTTGACTATAGCTAAGGTTGGAGCAGTTGCTGCCTGTTGATGTGCTTATACACCCTACTTTCCATGTTTCACAGTTGAAAATGTGTCATGAAATTCCTACTGTTATTTCTCATCCATCAGTTCTCCATTTATCTAGCCCATACTGTCCTATACCTGAGGCTATTTTGGAAAGGAGAATGGTTAAGAGGGGAAATAAGGTTGTTTGTCAAGTTTTAGTTAAATGGCTAGTCATTGATGATGCACAATCTACTTGGGAATTCCTCACTGAGCTACAACACATGTTTCCAGATTTTCATCCTTAAGGACAAGGGTGTTCTTCAAATAGGGGGTGTTGATGAACGACTGGAATTAAAATGGTCAAGTTCACAAAAGTGGTTACAAGCCAGTTAGGAAGTTGAAAAGCAGTTAGCAGTCCAGAAGTTAGTTAGCAGTTAGTTAACACTGTTCCCAATAATCAGTTAGTTGACTGTACTTAGCAATTGCAGTTAATAGTTTGATTGTATTGCTTATATGCTCATTGTAAATATACATTTGGATTCATTCATGATAATAATACAAGTTACTTTTCTTCTCTCTAAAATCTATTCTCTCTTTTAGCTTAATTCTCGATTAAACCCTGAACAAGCAGTCATCTTCTTCGAGCTACCAGCTCCTAGACTAACAAATTTCATTCGAGATCATTCTTGTACATCAGAACACGAATTTTTGACACGTAAACTAAATATGCACAACACACCAAAAGTAACCCCCTGGAATCTTACGGTCAGGCATGTGTCCCTATCAAGTTCTTTTGGTTCTTAATTAAATGAATAGAACTTGAGAACAAGTTTAAAATTTTCTAACTTGTTTCAAATATTATAGATCTATTGCAGAGGAACATTGATTATAGAATAGTGTTTTCTGGACTTTTGTGTGATATCTGTAAAAGATATTCTGTATCTACAAGATTGGACACCAAGTGCATGATTTCTCTCTCGCAGGAACCTTTCTTCAATTGAAGTTGTAAAGACTTGGTAGGCGTTTGGCCATAGATTTCAAATCTTTTTCACTTTATTTGAAAATTTTGAAGTTGAAGTTAAAGATAGAGTTGTGTTTGGTTATATTTTTTGTAAAGGAAAGAAGGGAACATTTTATTTGGAATTTATGAAGATGAAGTTAGCACTTTTCCGAATTTGGAATCCAACTAGAAGTTGGATTTGAATTTTTTTATAACCAAACACTGATTTTGAAAGAAAGTGAAAAATTATTCCTGGGAAAAAGTTCATGGCCAAGTGGCTTCTTAGTTACTGAGCATTTGTTTCTCATATATACATACGTTACTATTCCAATAATGATTATTTTGCTATATATAACCTTTATATATTAGAGTTTACCTTCAATAACAACATCCTATTATACTGATAGCTCTGGCTAAGGCCTATTATTATCTTCTTCTTTTTTTGAGATATAAAATAGCCTACAACTCACTAGTATTTGGGTATTGAAGTTGCTTCAGGTCATATCGTCTATTTAGAGGCAAGCTTCACCTTAGGAATGATTTGTATGTAACCTTCAAGATTAGCTTTATTGATAATTTCTTTGAGTAGTCATAGAACGGAGGATTTGTGATATCATGCCTAGGAGGTAGTTGTGTAGTTACTGCTTAGAATTAGTAATGAAACATTTACAGATTATTTAGCTTGAAGATTTTGATAGAGATTTTTTTTTTCACTAGATGACTTTTTTTAACGACTTTTTAAGTGCTTCTCACAAGAAATATTGGAGAACGCGATTGAGTATATCTTGTTAATTAACTCGATTGTATTAATGCTTTTTCTCATTCGGTAGAACTTTGTTTACTTCAAAATTATAGAATTTTACTAAATCTAATTCCCCTCTTAATTTTTATCAGAGGATTGAATTACTGAAGTCTTCCCCCTCCTCCTAATCTCCGCTATACAGGACAAGTCTATATTAGCATTTCAAACAAGGTACCCTCTGCTATCAGAACTTTATGGTTTTTTGTTACAAATTAGGCTAAAAATTTGATGTAAGGAGCTCTATTTTTAATGCAACATGTTTTGAATTCCAATTTTGAATTTTGTTCTGTTAGTTGATGTTGATGTTTCCTATGAAGACCCCTACTATGATGCAATATGAGATGACAAAAACACATTTGGTGCTTATTTTTCAGTCAGGTACTTTTCTGAATGTTATCTTTCACGTCTACATTGGTGAATCTCTATAAACTACTTCTCTTTTGATTCAGCATATATGATTTTAGTGATATAGCCTCATGGTGTATAGGGTTTATTAGCAAATTGCAGGGTTGACAATATTTTCCTGGGAATGTACTCTCGAAATCAACTAACTGGCTTTTCACTCTGTTGAAGCATGCTAAGTTTCAACTAACTGGCTTTTCAAAGTTGTATTTGTCTACTGAGTTAATCAACGATGTCCTCTAAAAGTTATTGTATCATATTAATCAAAGACTTTAAAGTCCCGGTCTTTGTTGTTGTTTACTGATTGGAAGCTAACTATGAGCAAACTCAGATGTCTGTTGCCTTTTATTTCATTGCTTCTTTGTTTGGGATATGAGCATTTACAATCGATCATAACTTCGTAATCATACAGGTATTTTCTGACAAAAGCTTCTAAGGAGGCTAAGAAGAAGACTAAACAACACATGGAATACACATCACTGTTTGCTTATATGTAAATAGTATAAAATGCTTATAGTTCTCCCATATGTGATGTTACTGATGTAAAGAATGCATGTAAAGATCAACCATTTTTTGGTTACTTCATTATTCTTGCGTGTGAATCATGTGATATATATTTATGTTTGTGGCCATTGAAAAGTGATAACAATTTCAGTCTATGGGTTTTGATCAAATGTTCATTTGATATCAATCAGCAGGGGAGGTTGACAAAGGTTTTACATAATAATCAGTTGTATGTTCAGAAATCTTCTTCCTATCCTCCGTTAGATCTTCTTATTTCGTGAATGCATTTGTGCTTAATTGCACGGCGTCGCGCTCTTGATAATGCATAATATCTAGCGTTCGCAAAATAGTTTGTTTTGATATTATAAGTACTCTACTCAACTTTTGCATCTGCTTATAGTTTCAATGATATAATATATCAGAAATCCTCTTCCTAGCTTCAAGGAATTTTGATAGGGTAATTGCACTGTAGGAATCTAACGATGTATCAAAAATCAATTGTTGGGCCCGTGGCCATCACTGGCTAGTCTATATATAAAACTACATATATACTTGGTGTTACACCTTGGAAATTCCCCGTTAACGTACAGTGAATAGACTAACGAAGGGCACGACGTATACAATGTTTTGATAACTAAGAAATAACATTTGATGACCCTAATCGAAATTTTAAAGACATTTGAGGTGAGGGAAGAAGGTTGTCAAAGAAAGCAAGGGATATGTTGGGTGTCGGGTAAGAATTACGAGTGACAAGTTAAGGATGGCGTAATGATGTCTTGGAGAAGAGTGATAATGTCCCTTGGATTGGTATTGAGGTGTTAAACAAGTGTCAAGAAGGTTCCATAAGGATTGGAGGTCAAACGAGTCAACGAGAACGAACTTTGGAAAGCTGGGCATTATACAGCCAAACATACTAGCCGTATAAAACATACAGACTGTATGTCCAACCGTATGTTCTGCCCAGAATGAGGGTCTTCACTGGACCAAACATACGGTCTAGACATACTGTCAGTATAAAATGTACGGACCGTATGTTGGTCCGTATGTTCTTGTCGGGTCAGAATTTAAAATGATATAAGGACCCTCTCTCTCATTTAATTCATTTCATTTCTCCTCTCCACACCTCAAGAACACTCTATAATCCTCTCCACTCTTCACCCACAAGAACCGAAGAGAAATCTATGATCAATTTCTTCAAACCCACAAAATCAAGTGTATGAAACATATCAAAGTTCATCCAAACCAAGAAATTCCAGTGGACTAGGGTTTTGGTGCAAGAAAAGAATTTCCACTCAAGGCTTATTCTTCCATTATCTAAAGTGAGTTTTATGATCATTCCATGTTGTTTAAGGTATTGAAAAGTTAAAACATTTGGATTGTAGAAGGATGTAGAAATTGGGTCATGAATGTGGGAATAGTGTCATTGTTGAGTAGTAGTTTGGAGTGAATTATGAATATTAATATGTTGTGATTATAAGTATGCTATAAGTGAAATTTAGAACATGGGATAAGTATTATATCTGAGAAAACACGATAGCGAATTATGACCACGATTATGGAGGAATCGAAGTGAAATTGTGAAGTGTGGATAATGTAGATGAATGATGATTTTTGTGTATAATATTGTGAATGTTGTGATGGATGTTAGGAGTTGATATGTAAAATGAGGAAAGTTATATAAACAAAGGAAATGTTGCCCAATTTTCTCTAGCAATAGTAACACGTTCATATAATCGATTAACTAATGTTGATGCGAATCCTCTTGAAGGTAGAAACGCGAGAATCGAAGGAGAACGATCAAGCGATAAAACTGTTAAACGAAAGAGGTATGTAAGGCTAGTCCCTTCTTTCTAAGGCATGATTATTATGGCACGATATTCCCTATATCTTCATGACTTTCCTACCTTCCGGAAAACTAAGAGTCTATGCTCATGAATAGCCATATGGGATAAGATAAGAGATATGTTACGAGTGCGATAATGATGATGATGAGTCTAAGTCTAAAGATTCTAAGGCCTATAATATTATGTTTCTACAAGGCTAATGATCCATATTATGATCCATTGATGTTGTTCATTGAAACACTCACCTTCTATGCTAATTCCTTCAAGGTGAGGCAGAATGCTTATAAATACTCCATAATGGAATCGGGGGTTCACGACCTTATGTCACCCCGACAGATGTATAGTTGTCTTGAGTTTTATGCATGATTCATGACAAGTATATGATGATGTTATTACACCGCGCCTACATGGCCGGGCAGATTCCGCTAAGGCGGGCAGCGTATACACCATGTCTAGGTGGCATGGGCAGACACCACTAGTGGGCAGCATGATATGGTACCCCAGACGCGGGAGGCCTGGACGCGGGCTAATGATTATAACACCGTACCTATATGGTCGGGCAGCTTATACATATATGCATACATGATATGATGATGATTATGGAGTAAGCCAGCATGCATAATTTCTTTTATAGTTGATGGCCAGTTACTGGTTGCTCCTTATTTGATGCTTCCTTATTTCATTGATGTATTGTTATTGTTGATGTATTACATACTCAGTACAATGTTCGTACTGACGTTCGTTTTCTTTGGACGCTGTGTTCAAGCCCACAGGTAGACAGGGAGGTGACCCAGACTCGTAGGAGTTATCAGTAGATTTACAGGAGCACTTCACTATTCCAGAGGTGCTATTTGGTTTATTCTTGTGTGTGTGTATATATATATATATATATATATATATATATATATATATATATATATATATATATACGTATTTTGGGCATGACGGGGTCCTGTCCCGTCCACATGTCTAGTACTCTAGTAGTGGCTCGTAGATACGCATGTGTGGGTAGTATGGTCTCATGATGTCCCTATTGTATATATATTATTTTGATAGCCGAAGAGCTTATGTATATTAAGGTATTTATGTTTCCAAATGAAAAATGACTTTCTTATGATTATGAGCACATGAATATTAAAGAAGTGTCTAATGAGTATGATGAGTAATAGAATGAGTGGTGCTCGGTGGTTAGTCCCGGGTACCCGTTATGGCCCTAGTCGGATCGTGAAAGTTGGGCATTAAGAGATTGATGTGACATCTCTATTAGATAAGGATTACCTTCTTTTTTTCCTAACATTTTTGAATATGTACCTTTCTTTGATCTACTTGCTCCGGTTCAAAAAAAGTGTACACTTAGTCTTTTTATTTTGGTTCAAAATAAGTATCCACTTGCATAATAAAAAAAGGAATTAACTTTATTTATTCCATTTGTCCTTATTTACTCAAGGCAATGAATAAGCAAGAGTCTAATTAATTAAGAGTAGTTTAATAAAAATACATTTTTTTTAGAAGTTAATGCTTTCTTCATAAAGACCCCTTTCAACTAATTTCCTCGTTTTTTCTTAAGGAGTGTAAAAAAGACTAAGTGCAACACTTATTTTGAACCGGAGGGAGTATTTTTTATGGAAGATGAACAATTCCTATATTAAATCAAATCTTTCTATATATATCCGATAGGAAATACAAAGTATGGTTTTTTCCCCATATCTGCTAGCCCTCCTCCTTTATATTTTCCCCCTTTTGATCAAGAATATGTACAGTACACATTAACTTTTGGTTGAGGTTGGTTTCAACGAGTCCTTCCCATAAATGGAGAAACAAGAAGAAAGAGAAGATTCATTGAACAGGGAGGGATTGAGAGTAGTACGAAGAAGAATGAAATTTAATTTTAGATTCAAAGTTGAAATGTGATTATTCAAGGAAGGTATTTACGTAATGTATAGGTCAAAGGAACTTTTACTTTTTTTTTTTTAAAAAAGGATGTACATCTATCCTTATGGTATTTCGTTCGGCTCCTTATGCTCTCCATCTGAATTTCTACAATTAAAAAAAATATAAACTTTATACAGTTATATACATATTGCACACCTCATTTCTTTGCGAAAAACGGGTCTCGACATGTGACATCTCTTTTAGTGAAGAAAAGAATCGCCACCTAACAGGTTAAGGTGCGTTATGACACCATTTACTACTTCTAATTGCAAATAACTCTGTTTATTAGTCTACGTCACCAAAGATCGAGTAAGATTTTAAATTACCTCAAAAGGAAGGTGTCACGACCCCAAATCGCTTAGTCGTGCGGGCACCTACCATTTCCCACTTTGGTAGGTGGACCCTTCTCTTAACTAGCATACAACTATAAATGTGGAAGAACAATGTAAATAAAAATAAATCTCAATATCATTTAAAGGAGAAAAAGTGCGGAAAAAAATAAAATCCCCAAGGAACTAGTCTGTCTCGTACATGAGCAACTACAAGAATGTCACATATACAAGCCTGAAAGTCAAATAAAAAGCTGTCTGAATGATGGAATATAAAGACATGATAGATGAGCCTAGCGACTCGTCAGATGCTCACCTGAGATACTCGCAAGCCAGGCCTCGAAAATCAGCCTCGAGAAGTGGAAGTGGAACCTGTCTCAAACTCTACACTATGAAAAGAAGTGTAGCAAGGTAGCATCAGTACAAACAACAAGTACTGAGTAGGCATCATAGGCCGATAACAGTTAGTTAACAGATATAAAGGGAGAGACTGAAGAATAGACATGCTCACTATCAGGTATAAACACCACACATTCCAAGAATAATAACTTAAGTACATAAAGATCAAATAGCCGAATCATAGCCTATGGTGAAGCACCTAAACTCAAGTCTTCCCAAGTTTCCCACGATTCCACAGAATAACCATAAACACTAGTACAACCAACAATGTCACTCTGTAACCTCAAGTCTCAACCTAGGAGAAAGTCTCTACTCCTCGAATCCATCAATTCCCAAATATATAATAATCAGGCACACGACGATCTCAAATCAGTAAACAACCAGGAAGTCAATATTCACGAGCACCGTACAATACGATAAATAACCACTACCAGAAATCAGATGTATGAGTGAATGAATTATGAATGCAATGATACACACATGCTCCAGGCGGATGATATCTACGCCTTGACAGTCATGACCCACAGGGGACCCGCGAAGTCCATGTACCTACTGTGGCGCACAGCCCGATCCAATATGTGTGTGTGTGTGTGTGTGTGTGTCTGTGTTGCAAAACGTGCAACCCGGTCCAAAATAGGTTTAATATATGTTGCGGCTCACAACCCGATCCAATATATGTATAAAATATGTTGCGGCGCGCAAGCCGATCCAATAGATGTATAAAATATGTTGCGGCGCGCAACCCGATCCAATATATGTATAAAATATGTTGCGGCGCGCAACCCGATCCAAATGCATGAGTATAAATGCATGAATGATATCAATGCCAATAATAATCCATCAATATAAATGGTGCCACACATGGACACATATCACGAGAATCTGTCAATATCAATTGTGCCACACATGGACCCGTATCACAATATCACGAATAAATCACTTCCTTCCTGTTTACAAGACAATGCCCAATAATCACAATCACACAACAATACCAAGCCCAGCTCATATCAGAGTATCATGGAAGATGAGACTGAGTACAATGCATGGTATCAACGAATAATGATAACTTATCAAATCAATCGTGCCACACATGGACACATATCTCAATCACAATATCAATATCTTAACTTTACCTTCTTTTCCAACAACCTCAACAATGATAAATATTCTCTCCAAATCATAAAGCAATCACTAAGAATCAACTCAATAATCAATCACGTGGCAACAAGCCAACAACTCACAATAAGGTGACAAGCCATAGTACACAATAAGGCGACAAGCCATAGTCAACCACAATACCAACCTAAGTATTCCAACCCAAACTTCATACCCGAAGGTTTACATGCTTTCTCCAACAATCGCTAACTCTACGTATGATTCGCTAACCCAATTCTAACAAAAAAGGTAAGTCGTAACCTACCTGGAATGCCAAACAGAAGCCTCGAACGATCAAACCTGGGCCTTGCCTTTTCGTTGCGCTTCCAAGTACTCAAAGTCTATTCATATTTTAATTCTATTTTAGAAATCATGAACAAAAACACCTATACTGCTAAACGTTTAGTTAGGTCAAATTCTAACCCAAGGAATTGGGAAAACGGGCCCACAAGGGTAAAACGGGAAATTGAAGGATGGAATATGCAATTCAAGCTGTAGGTGATCAAACCCACAAATCAATTGCTAAATCAACTCACAATTTGGCCTAACTCGGATTTAAAGGGAAACACCCAAATTTGGGTACAAAACCTAACTCTTTAATCCTCCAAATTAAGCACTAATAATGGAAGAACTAGGCTTAACAACAATGAATTCATCACTTTCTGTGTTTATTCTAGTCAATTTCATCATCAATTTCTATTTAGGAAGTCTAAAACCCAATTCAAGAAATAATCATAAAACTAGACTTCTATATTTTGATTCTAATGATTCTAAGCATGAAATAGTGAACTAGGAAGGTAAATGATAGATTCTAGGGTCGTAGATCTTATCTCCAAGAAGTTTCAGCCTTCAAGTTGATTAATTCGCCCCAAGAGTGCTTATGAAGTGATGAGGATAAATGAAAGGGTTTAAGGGTTTTAACTTAAGAAAAATTTGGAAACACTGCTCGTCACTCGCTGCAGCAGTAGGGTTACCCACTGCAGTGAGCTCGCCACGGTGGCGCCCACGCCAAAATCTAGACTTGCCGGCGAACACCTGTCTGCTGGGGCGACATGCCTTGAAATCCTTTACCCGCTACAGCAGGGATGCTGCAGCGAGTCTGGTGTCGTTGCGGCGGACACCAGACAACATATTTTTCTGGTTTTTGATCATTTCCAACCCGAAATCCGACTATCACCCGAGGCCTCACAGATACAAAACAAACACACATACACACATAAAAACGCGCTACAAATTCATCCGCGGCCTTAGAATTTCCAACGGAGGTCTATTTGACTAAGTCAACCCCCAATGGCCTAAAGCCAAGTTTCCAACCCAAGTCTCAAAATGCTTCCAAGTGCATTAGTAACCGAACCGAACATACTACCAAGTCACAAACGGTCATCCGGACCTCTCGAAATCGACGGAATTCTGAAAAAAGTCTGTTAACTGAAAAGTCAACTATGGGTCAAACCCACCTTACTTAAAGGCTCGAAATACTAAGAGTCTCGCCAAACCCACTCGATGGCCTCAGAAAAGGGTCAACAAGGGCAAATTGTTACATCTCGAAAATTTCGGATTGTTGTATTGTGAGTAGACTAATGCGAGCTTAAGGTGAATATGAAGTCCTTACGGGATCAAGAAGAGTATTAGATAGCTTAAAGTGAGTACTATAAGATTTTGAAGTCATATGAATATGTGAAACTAAGTTCGTTGAAGGAAGTGAAATGTAAGTCATGTTTGGAAAGATTTTCACTATAATTGAGCTAATATTTATTTAGTAGTGTCTTGAGGAAGAGCTATAGGGCCTCTTAGATGGTTAATGAAGTGTTATGTAAGTGTTAATAAGGTTCTATAAGAATTGGAGGTTGAACAAATCAACGAGAGAAAGTTTCGAAAAACTGTGGGTTGTACGACCACTTATACTGACCGTATAATTATACGGCCCATATAAATAGTCCGTATAACCATGGCAGAGAAGGGTGTTTCCATGGTGGGATTATACGGTCCATTTATACGGACCGTATAAATGGCCGTATAACTTGGTCGGGCAGCTTTGTTCTTTGGATATAAATAGATTACCCTTGTTCTTATTTTTCATTTTCCACTTCTCCCAAACCCTTGAGAGCTCTAGAACCTTCTCATACATATATTGGACCAAACCCAAGAAAAATCAAAGATCAAGAGGAAAGAATCAAGATATCCATGTGTTGGAAGACTCACTAGGGTTAGTAGACTTCAAGAATTTCTTTGGTATTGAAGCTAGGGTTTTCATACAAGTTGGTAACTTGATCCAAAGCTCATTCCTATGAGATAAAAGGTTTTCATGTCTATTTTATGTTTTTAAGCATGTTAGTTGTTGAATGACTTGGGTGAGGGAAGAAAGTAGAAAATGGAGCTCAAATGTAGAATTTATGATATTTTGAGTAGTAAATAACTTGAGTCGTGATTCTTAGTATGCTATGGATATAATCTTGTTATGAAGGGTATTAATGATGACAAGTAAGTGTTGTATGCAATTGTACAAAGGGTTGGTGTAGAGTTGTTGATATAAGTTGAATATGAGAATGAATTTTGAGACTTAATGGACTATGACTACTTGATTATGATATTGTGGATGTTATTATAGTTGCTGGGGAGTTGTTTTGCGATATGGTGGAAGTCGATGAAATAGGGGAAATGTTGCTAAATTTTCGTTAACTCATGAATTATTCTAGATTGAACTTAAGAGTGTCTTTAAGGCTTAACCATGGTATGAAAACTTTTTAAATGCAGATTTCTCAAGCTTTGGAGGTGAACGTTAGGTAGTTAAGAAGACAAAGTGGTATGTAAGGCTAACCCTTCTTTCTTAAGGCATGATCCCATTATTGTATACCTTCACGTGAATTCCATAAAGTCTTCCAAGATGACTTCATTCCTAGAATCACTAAAGCTCATGATTCTTGATATTCTCACGATACGATTGGTCTCATCCTATGATAGTTGATCCTCTAAGGAAGGATATAATGAAAGTGATGATGATGATGATGATGATGATGTTGAGGACACGTATGTACTCCTATGTATATATATATATATATATATATATATATATATAAAGACTTTAAAAAGTTGAATACTCAATTGATTTACCCTTTATTACTATAACAATCAACATTTCAGAATAGTAAATTTTTTTTATCTCTTCATCATTTAGAAAATCTTAAAAAATCTAAGAATGAATCATTGATAATTCGCCAGATCATTGATACAAAAAATATCCAAATACCAAATTCAACTTCTATATACTCCCCACAAACTAGAAGAAACTCGCGGGAAGGTCAAAGAAAGAACTTGTTCTTCCGACGTTAGGAATTCTTCCAAGGCCATAAAGTCTGTATGAGATCCTAACAACGTCATGGCATGCTCAATTATCTCTTAACTTAGCTATGTTAGGCTCTTAACCATTGTTGTAGCTCATCATATGTATTCCATGCCCCCTTATCCGTATCTAGCTACTGACTATGGTACACAACTGTTATTGTTCACACATTACATGTGGATTGGTGGATTTCTCATAGTTGGTGTTGCCACACATGCATCCATTTTTATGGTAAGAGATTATGATCCAACTACTCGGTACAACGATCTATTAGATCGTGTCCTTAGGCATCGTGATGCAATCATATCCCATCTGAACTGGGCATGTGTATTTCTAGGCGGATCGGATCGACTTGAAAAATGAAAATATTTGTACAAGTTATACGTTTCGTCACCACTTTGTGAAAAATCGTTAGGTATGAATATGG